>NC_034200.2:18139396-18181896 GCF_002021735.2 Oncorhynchus kisutch | reverse complement strand
CAATAGAGAGCAAGAAAGAAGGAGAGGGAAAGAGAGAGAGAGAGAGAGAGAGAGAGAGGAGAGAGAGAGAGAGAGAGAGAGAGAGAGAGGAGAGAGAGAGCCAAGGACATCAACAGCATGTCCTGGTAGAGAGAGATGACCCCTGGCCATCACGAGGCATCTGGTTTATCTGGCTGTCTGCATAAGCCATGCACACACCTAATGACTGCAGCCCACTGCCTGCCTTCTGCTGCTGCTTGTGTCTGTGTGTGTGTGTGTGTGTCTGTCCTCTAGGCTGTTTAATCCGGTATTACAGACAGGGAATAACAATTGGCTAGTAAACTACTGGGCCTTGTCAGAGCAGAGCTAACATCAGACGAGGACTGAGTCCATTCTCCATGCTGAAGAGACTAGGGGTTGAAAACAAGGTTCATTTACTTGAACCCTTTAGAACACATAGCGGCCATCAACAGCAATAGAGGCAGCGAATGGCCTTGTTTTTCTAACAATAATATATTTGTCAATATTGCAAAATGAACTTACCAACATCCTGTTTTCTTGTTCACTGTCATATGACTTTTCACTTCATTCCTCAAAAAGACGGCGCGGAAGAGGCCAGTCCTGTCATGATCACCGGGTTAATACAGGCGAGCACATCAGTGGTGGAGCAGCGTTTAGCTGTAGGCAATGTGTAATTGGTTAACTAGTTGCTTGTTTTGTCATTTCTACTGAATACATTTGTATGGTAATGACTCAAGCTGCTTGCTAGGTCAGGTTTGTCTGCCAGGCTAGCTAGAAAAGTTGTGTGGCTGTAAATGTGTGCTGTGGTCGCGAAACCTCAGCCTGTCACATTCACTACTTAACGTTAGGCATACAGACAACCAGCTAACTAGCCACGAAGAAGAGAGTCATTCATTTGTGTTTAGCTGTTGGATTTAGGTAATGGTTTGTCATGTTTGCTAGTTACAGATATTTATAAGCTATACATTGACTCATTTTCCTATTATTCGCCAGCTGGTTTAACAGTCGTGTTATGGTAGAAGCTCGCGCAGTGGGAGGTCAAATGATATTGAGCTGCAATGAAATTTGTTTACATAGCCAGCGAACAAGTTTCTTGTTTTATCCTGTTTATACCGGTGCTATTCATTTGGAAAATGTCCCAGCTTCGTCAATTATCAGCTAACAATGATCTAAATCTGAAGTTGTCCGTCAGGCAAGAAAACGAGAGTGGAGTGGAGACGGCAACATTGTGCTTTGCTTGTGATGCTGTCACTTGATGGTCTCACTCAGCCCATACAAAGACATACATACCATACACTCAGCCCATACAAAGACATACATACCATACACTCAGCCCATACAAAGACATACATACCATACACTCAGCCCATACAAAGACATACATACCATACACTCAGCCCATACAAAGACATACATACCATACACTCAGCCCATACAAAGACATACATACCATACACTCAGCCCATACAAAGACATACATACCATACACTCAGCCCATACAAAGACATACATACCATACACTCAGCCCATACAAAGACAACCAGCTAACTCAGTAATCTGACCATGGGTCTTGAAGTGTGTGTCCCATAGCCTTCACGGTTATAATCTGCTGGTCAACTGCGAACATATTTAGGAACGTCTTCGTTCGCTCTATCCTGCCTGATTATACAGAAGTCCGACAAAACATACATGTAACCGACCATGTTTTTGACATTGGATAAAAGTAAAGACTCAGAGCTGCAAAATGGTATATCACACACTGAAGTTAAGGAACAATGGGCAAGTCATTTGACCGTTGATAAACTTGTAACCCCAGCCTTGAATGTGTTGGTACACCTACTGGAGAGCTCTTCTCTGTCTACACCTGTTCAGCATCGTTCACGCCCTCTTAAGACTTAGCCCCACCCATCTCTTTAAGGGTTCACATATGAGGCCATGTGGTAAACAATGAACCATAATCCAAAGCCATTAGCTACATGCAGCAGCTACTCTTCCTGGGGTACCACATGATTATACTGTGTGTGTGTGTGTGTGTGTGTGCGTGTGTGTGTGTGTGTGTACGTGTGTGTGTGTGTGTGTGTGTGTGTGTGTGTGTGTGTGTGTGTGTGTGTGTGTGTGTGTGTGTGTGTGTACGTGTGTGTGTGTGTGTGTGTGTGTGTGTGTGTGTGTGTACGTGTGTGTGTGTGCGTGTGCGTGTGTTTGTGTGTGTGTGTGTGCGTGTGTTTGTGTGTGTGCGTGTGCGTGTGTGTGTGTGCGTGTGTGTGTGTGTGCGTGTGTTTGTGTGTGTGTGTGTGTGTACGTGTGTGTGTGTGCGTGCGTGTGCGTGTGCGTGTGTGTGTGTGTGTGTGTGTGTGCGTGTACGTGCATGCCTGTGTAAATAAGTAAGTAATGGGAGGTGTGTTGAAACACACCCTTTTTTATGGAAACCACTATGAGGTGATTATTAGTTTGGCTGAGAAAAAGAAAAGCAAGGTAGAGAGTGTGTGTATGTGAAAGAAAGAAAGACAGACAGAAGGAGAGAGATTATGATCCTGACTACAATTCTCTCTCTCTCTCTTTCTCAATGAAAGCAATGGAAGTGATGGGGAGAGTCAGGGCTCAGCAGCAGAAGGCAGGGTGAAATCGGTGTTGGAGATGATTGGAGGGACAGAGATGTGGAGCGAGAAGAGAGTGGAGGGAGAGGAGGTTGGAGAGGGAGAAGGACTGAAATAGGGAGAGCACACCAGAGGGCTGCAGATAGCCTAGCAGTTTACAGCATTGGGCCAGTAACCGAAAGGTCACTGGTTTTAATCCCCAGAGCCGGCAAGGTGGGAAAATCTGCTGTTCTACCCTTAAGCAAGGCAGTTAACCCCCAACAACTGCTTCCCGGGCGCCGTGGATGTCGATTAAGGCAGTCCCACGTACCTTTCTGATTCAGAGGGGTTGGGTTAAATACGGAAGATTCATTTTGGTTGAATAAATTCAGTTGTGCAACTGACTAGGTATTCCCTTCCCATGTTTCCATGGAATGTCTGCCCCAAGTCTCACTCATCACCCTTGTACCACACAGTTTACTTTGTGCAAGGGCCTCCCGAGTGGTGCAGTGGTCAAAGGCACTACAGACACGGGTTCGATCCCAGGCTGTGTCACAGCCAGCCATGATCGGGAGACCTATGAGGCGGTGCACAATTGGCCCAGCGTCGTCCGGGTTAGGGGAGTGTTTGGCCGGCCGGTATGTCCTTGTCCCATTGTGCTCTAGCAACTCCTGGTGGTGGGCTGGGTGCCGGCTTGGCAGGACACTCGCCCTTCGCCTCTCCCGAGTCCGTAAGGGAGTTGCAGCGATGGGACAAGACTGTAACTACCAATTGGATATTACAAAACATTTGACTTTTGCCAATTTGTCTGTCTCATCTGTTGAATTTGGATCTGCAAACTGTATGTACCTACATAGCTGCTCAAAGTGGTTGCGTGACATATTACTACATACTCTACATGGCCAAAAATATGTGGACACCTGCTCGTCGAACTTCTCATTCCAAAATCATGGGCATTCACATGGAGTTGGTCCCCCCTTTGCTGCTATAACAGCCTCCACTCTTCTGGGAAGGCTTTCCACTATACGTGGGAACATTTCTGCAGGGATTTGCTTCCATTCAGCCTTTAAAGCATTAGTGAGGTCGGGCACTGGTGTTGGGCAATTAGGCCTGGCTCGCAGTTGCCATTCCAATTCATCCCATTTTCGATGGGGTTGAGGTCAGGGCAGAGTGCAGGCCAGTCAAGTTCTTCCACACCGATCTCAACAAACCATTTCTGTATGGACCTCACTTTGTGCACAGGGGCATTGTCATGCTGAAACAGGAAAGGGCCTTCCCCAAACTGTTGCTACAAAGTTGGAAGCACAAAATCGTCTAGAATATCATTGTATGCTGTAGTGTTAAGATTTTCCTTCACTGCAACTAAGGGGCATAGCCCGAACCATGAAAAACAGCACCAGACCATTATTCGTCCTCCACCAAACTTTACAATTGGCACTATGCATTCGGGCAGGTAGTATTCTCCTGTTATCCGCCAAACCAAGATACTTCTGTTGGACTGCCAGATGGTGAGGCATGATTCATCACTCCAGAGAACACATTTCCACTGCTCCAGAGTCCAATGGCGGCGAGCTTTACACCACTCCAGCTGACGCTTGACATTGCGCATGGTGATCTTAGGCTTCTGTGCGCTGCTCGGCCATGGAAACCCATTTCATGAAGCTCCCGACGAACTTGTGATGACGTTGCTTCCAGTGGCAGTTTAGAACTGGGTAGTGGGTGTTGCAACCAAGGACTGTCGATTTTTATGCACTACGCGCTTCAGCACTCGGCGGTCTCATTCTGTGAGCTTGTGTGGCCTACCACTTCGCGGCTGAGCCGTTGTTGCTCCTAACTGTTTCCAATTCACAATAAGAGCACTGACAGTTGACCGGGGCAGCTCTAGAAGGGCAGAAATTTAACGAACTAACATGTTGGAAAGGTGGCATCCTATGACGGTGCCAAGTTGAAAGTCACTGAGCTCTTCAATACGGCCATTCTACTGCCAATGTTTGTCTATGGAGATTGCGTGGCTGTGTGCTCAATTTTATACACCTGTCAGCAACGGGAATACTAGTTTGAAGGGGTGTCCAAATACTTTTGGCCATATAGTGCATATAGAGTATGGGCGGCGTTAGTAGACCAGCAAAGGCCCCTTCCCAAAATGCAGCTTGTGCATCCACTTTGTGATGGCTACAGTGTGCAAGAAGTGGGTAGCCAAAAGCGCGGCACCAGGGGGTGTGGACCGAGTTGTTACTCATCATTAGAAAGCACACCACTCCCTGGTGAAATTGAAAGGGCGCAACAGAGGGTGTGTGGTGTGCATCCATAGTGGACGCAGGGCAAAGAGTGGGAGATGTGTAGAAACCTCCTTTTGGTGCTGTACGTGTTCTGTGCCGCGGTGCAGGACGGGGCCGTGCTTCCAGACATGCCATAGGCTAAATGCAAACACTAAAGTCACCGTGTGAAATGTGAATTTGTCTTACAAATCTTAAGAGGGAAATGGTGTACTTTTTAAAATTGTGCTTTGTATCTTCTCTGTGTGTGTGTCTGCATTCATTTAATTGCTGTCAAAGAAGGCTACTATTTCAACATTTTGTGTCAGGTCTGGCCTGTGCTAAATCTTATTGAGAGAGGTCATCCACATTATGAAATAGTCTCTAAATAGTTTATTTTCATTTTTACAATGTTACAGAATTAAGAATCTTTGTCAATCCAATAGCCTACTTTGTGTTTGTGCATTTACATTTGTTCTCTGGATCTTTTCCGATCTAATACTTATTCCATTTACTGAATTGTTGTCAAAGTACTATTTCGTGCCATTTTGTAGGATGGGGCGGTGACTCAAGGTGAGTCATTTGGTCAAATGTACTACAATTGAAATACTCTTGGTTTATTTGTTGTGTTGAGTGTTAATAGTTTTTACACAATGGAAGACTAAATGAGTGTTATTCCTATTGACATGAATGTGGTGTCATATTAAAGAAGAGGTTGTGCTCTTTTTAACTAAGTTACCGTGTTGTTGTCATTTGTTCTTTGTTTTTAAGCCATGTATGTTTGTTTAAAATGTGTGAGAAAATCTTCTTAACCTTGAAAATTCTCAGTAATCTACAGTACATCAGCAATCTAGAATTATATTGGGCTCTAAAGGGTTACGTTGTTGACTGGATGTTCAAATACTTTTCCAACTGTAGATAACTGTTGCACAATGTTGCCATATTGAATGCAGCCCAGAGCCCAGCTTGTATGGAACTCCTGATCTTATACATTTCATAAGCCTCTGTCTAACCAGTCATGATCTGACCATGATCTAATGATCCGGAGATGTGGCTGCATTGGCCTCTAGCCCCCTCCTCCTCTTCCTCCACCTCACATTGCACGGTACATGGTGCTCCTGAAAGGACCTGCAGTGGAGATTAGTAATCATCCAGGCTGTGCATATTGATGGCCATGTTTGCATATTTACTAGCCTCAGAGCCCAGTCGCCTGAGGTGAGAAGCAAATTACATTTCTGCTGCTTACCCCTACTCCGACAACTCTCTCTCTCTCTCGCACTCCTTCGATCTCTCTCACTCACTTGTGTGGGAGGGTTCTTTTATTTTCTCCCACCTCCCTCACTCCTTTCTCTTAGCATGCTGATCAGTCATCTTGGGGTGAGCATCCTCCTCCTCCTAGCCTGCCCTGGTTGCATCCATGGCAGATAGCACTGTCTCATTTGGATAACATCATCACAGTGTAATCTTGTTGGAGAGAACAATCAGTTTACTTTGGAATTAGGCATTCTGTCGGTGGAGTACAGAGAGAGAGAGAGAGGATCTCACAGGGTTTAAGGGACGCAAACGGAAGCATGCTCTATGGAATAAGGTCCGGATGCTGATTGGGCAATCGCCACCCACACAGGCGCCATGTGAGAGTAATGGATGGCCAATGGGAAACAGGAATAATAATGCTATCGGATTCAAATCCAATCACACGTTAGGTTTTTGGTGTGTTGACACTATTTGTGGAAAAAAATCAACCCACGATGTGGAGAAAGACAAGATGCCTCATGCTTTGACTAAAGGGCAAATAATGTCCTAATCCTCTCACTTTACAACAACCCAGTGTCTCTGGGCTGACACTTCCTTTGAGCTATTTTTCTCAATGAGATGTTTTGTTGTTGTTGTGTACATCCAGTGAATACAGAATGAAGCTGATTTAAATGGCTGGATGTTATTGTGGCTGTAAAGGTTGGTCGTAGTGAAGACTGCAGGTGGTTGGTTCTTTGCTCACTTTAAAACAGTGACTGATTTAGCGCTGGGCTACAGTACCACAGGTGGCGAGTTACTATTCAATCAGGGGTTTTAATGCCTCAGTTTAGTGCAGAGTCACGGCCAAACCTGGCACACAGCGCAGCCCTCTGCAGAATTCTAACCAACCACAAGCCAGGTGGCTATCTGTTAGGAGTCTCCATCTCTGATCAAATTGATTGGCTGACTCTCCCCCCCCCCCCCCCCAGCCAATCAATCAAGTGTGAAGGTGTGAGATGTATCGATTGGATGACCTTTACATTCACAGCAGTAAATAGACCCCCCCCGCCGCCAATCCCCTCACACCCCAACCCACTACTCTGAAGCATAAGAGGACATCTCCAGATACCTGACACTATGGGTTAGGTACAAGGGCACACACACACTGTGGTGTTTGTCCTGCCAAAGCAAAATCCAGCGGGTACCCTGAGAGACCCTGAAAAAGACCCATCTTGCACTTAAAAATGAATTTATGAAACCACCACTTTCCAGCTTAAAAAAATTATAAAAATACTGCAAATGTATTTTCTTAGAAAATATTTCTTGATGGGCGGTGAACTCCCCATCCTGGAGAAGGGGTTGGGGGGGGGGGCTGCTCTGGCCCTCACCGCCCCACCCCAGACACCATCCCACTGGCCTGGCCAACAACAACAACCCCTGGGAGGTGAGGTGGAGGAGTTGGAGGAGGTAGGGAAACACTGGGACTTTGATAGTGCCTGTATTGACAAACATGTCAGAGTAAAAGTTAAGTTTAGCCTTTTAGGTCATAATGATAATTGGTTATATAGACAAAGGAGACCTGATCCTAGATCAGCACACTGAGACATTACTTTATGAATCCAGGCCCAGAGTTCCTGAAGCTCAGTGGCCAGCAGGCCAGCAGGATGCCGTCACACAGCTGGCTCTGTTCCTTCCTGTGGGTCCAGCCCGGTCCACAGAATACAGCCCGCGGGGACACATAAACCTGTCGGACCAGTCACTCTTTCCACCGCCCCCCCTCCCTTCCCTCCATACTTCCCTCCTTCCCACCACATTGCTGGCCGGACAGTTTGGCAAAGCCGTATGTGTCTCAGGAAAAAGCCCTTTGGGGATCAATGTGCAGTACATTTCCACACAGACGTAGGCAAAAAAAATCCTGTGACCTTTTCATTAGTAAGCATTAACAGCTTGTAAGGTCTAAAAGCCAGTGCTAGGGCTCTTTTAGGACTAGGTGCCATGTTCTCTAAGCACAGTGCCGTACAGCAAACTCCCCTGTTTCCAAAGCCCTCATTTGGTCCCATACGGATTCCAGACAGACGCACAGTATCTTAAGAAAGCACAGCAGCCCTGAAAAGCTCCTTGGCATTTGATATGCTAATACTGAGTGCTAATTACGCGCTGGGTGTGTTTGTTCATGTTTCACACGCCACGTGATTGTTTATTAATTCTAACCGGAGCAAGCTAGCGAGCGTTCATTTGCCACCGGCACGCCAGACACCTGTTAGGGTGGATTTTTGATCAAAGGAAATATAATGACAGCAAAAAAAAACATGTTATCAGATGAAAAAAAGAGATCATCTTGAGATAATGTTACGGTTTCTGGTCAGAGTTGTAAAGGACTGCATTTATTACCAAGGAACAACCACGTGTTTATATGAATTGATAAGGCTGTTATTGATACATTCAATTAACATATTTATTATTGAATAGCTATGCATAGTAGCTATGTCACCTCTATGGTTGTAATACATATGCCACATACACCTAAGTTCACACACATCTTGAATAAATGGAGTCTGTAGGGAGTGGAACAACTGAAAAATCTACCTTTCACAGAGCATTAAAAACAAACAAAATATAGCCCAGACACACAGTTCATAATGTTTCAAGATTCATTATTTGGCTTTTTCCCACATTTGTCTAGTTGTGTTTCTCTATATAATTATTTGGTGAGCAGCAGCAAGTTTGAGCGAAACCAAAAAAATACAATCATTTGAATTCCTGGGGCACACAACCTCCTCACTCTCAAAACACGTCAACCAACCAGTACCTAGGCTCTTTAGGCAATGGGGCGGTCGACTGACTTGAGCATCCAGGAATTTAGACTTTATTTGTTTTTCTCTCGTCGGAGAGTCGGTGCACGTAACCTGTCTGGCATTAATGATGTCGTTAATAAATCAGGGGCTAGATGCAGACGGTGGGTCATGCTCTGGATTTGCCTGGCAGGGCATGGTGCTTCTTGGTTCTCCGAGATAAGCTCCAGCGCGGGGGTCTTATCTGCCTCCTGCAGCCCCATCCAGCAGCACCGTGCGCTGGACACACAACCAGTCAACTCCATCACCCGGTAATTACCACCTCTGACGTTTCAACAAAGATGCCCTGCCTGCATACACCATGCTGCCTACCAGTGCTGTCTGTCCCTCTATCCTATCATACATTGCCCTGCTGGAAATACTGCCTGTCTGCTGTTCCCTCTCTCTCTAGCGTCTAGTCTTTTCACTGCAGCATCACCCCAACATGGAGGTTCATGTTTTGCAATAGTGTTTATGTGAGGTCTGATGTCATTCTTGGTTCAGTCTCTAGACAGGGAACTCGGCGTTCTGGCTTCAATGTAGGTGGCAGGGTAAATCCTGTACCTACTTGGATCGTACTGTATGCCTATGTGTTGTGAGGGATAAAGTCATTTGTGTTAGGGTGTCTTTACCAGGGGCTTAAGTCATTTGTGTGTAACACTCTCTCTCTCCGTCGGGGAGAAGGAGTCGGTCATCTCATGGCTTCAGCCTAGCAGCCAGAGTCAATCGGTGTTACAAAGCGAGGGAGCGTTTTCTTTTATTCAATTGTTTTCCACTTCCACGAGCGCGTGCCAAGAGGGAGGAAAGCGCCGGCTTAACACGCTCTGCAATTCAACATGGCCAGACGCAGTCCTATTAAGATTTAATGTGCCATTCTTCTGCCTGACTCAGAGGCTGAGCAGGAGAGTGAACAAAGAGCAAGCAGGGCCAGAGAGAGAGAGAGAGAGAGAGAGAGAGAGAGAGAGAGATAGAGAGAGAGAGAGAGAGATAGAGAGAGAGAGAGAGAGAGAGATAGAGAGAGAGAGAGAGAGAGAGAGAGAGAGAGAGAGAGAGAGAGAGAGAGAGAGAGAGAGAGAGAGAGAGAGAGAGAGAGAGACAGAGGGAGAGAGAGAGAGAGAGAGAGAGAGAGAGAGAGAGAGAGACTGCTTCACCATGACCGGGCCTCAGACAAACGTCATCCTAGTGATGTGTCTGATAATGACAAACAGACCATAGATAAAAACAGGGCAAACCACAACAGTGTTTCAAATACAAATACGTCATTTCACGGAATATACCTGATATTATAAGGCTACTTACATGATATTATCTGCATCCTTCCCATTACATTAGCCTATCAACCGTGCTCCTCTATCGCCATCTGATTTCAAAGGAGGTCATGTGGATGAATGTTAAAGACACAGAACCCCTCGGGCTAAAAATTATGTTTAGTCTCCGCTGGAACGTCCAAGGATGCAGGTGTGTGTGTGTGTGTGTGTGTGTGTCTGTGTGTGTGTGTGTGTGTCTGTGTGTGTGTGTCTGTGTGTTTACTATGATTGTAGGTATGTGTGTCGGTGCGTGTAAGTGAGTGAGTGAGACAGAGAGAGGGTGAGAGGGGGGAGGGGATGGAGGGAGAGATGGCAATAGATATAGATGGCAATAGATTGAGAGATGATTATGAAGGAGGTACCGAAAAAGGGCAGAGAGAAGCCGAGCTGCTGAGCTGGTCCAAGTTGGCCATCAGATAATTATGTCTGTCTCCTACACAGGCACAAACAAACAGACTCATCCATTATTATTTTGATTGTGTTTCTGCAGAAACTGCAGATCACGGCTGACAAAGACCAATGAATACTTTATATGGTGCATAATTTGTGCGGTGTGAAGCACAGGGGAGAGAGGAAGAGGGCGTCCTCAAGAGGGAATATGCTTTGAATTCCTAATGACACTCCTGTTAATGTTACTGGCTCCGTCGCACAGAGAGGAAACACAAGGGGCCGCTACACTGAGGAGTCAGATCAACTACTTCACACACACACACGCACACGCACGCACACACACACGCACGCATGCACGTGCACACACACACACACACACACACACACACACACACACACACACACACACACACACACACACACACACACACACACACACACACACACACACAGGGAAAGACTCCAGCCTAATTCTGAGAGCTCACTCTACCATGAGGTCTCTTTTCAGTGGCTGTGTTGTGCCAAAAGTCGCTGCTATTCTCCCCTGACCGCCTCTCCCCCTTTCAAAGCCTTGTAATCACTGTGCCACCCTTTGTACTGGCAAGTCACAAGACGCCCAGGCAAAAACGCGCCGGATTTTCTGATGAACGGCAAAAAGCTCAGAGTTGAGCTAATCAGAGCTGCTCGTGTCACCTCTCTCTCTTTCTCAGTGTCTCAAAAGGCTTTTGAAGAAAATAAAGTATTTGCAGTTCATTGGCGCATTCTTCTTGGCAGCCGCAGAGCAGCTGTTGGATCAATACAAGCCTTTTTTCTTAGTGGAAAAAAACCCAAGTTCAGCCAAACAGTTATTACAAAACACGGTCTGCCAGAGACTAGTTCATCATTGTTGTGGTTATTACAGGACATTTCCATGCCGCTGACCCAAAGACTTGATGTTAAATAACTATTATGTACTTCAAACCAACATGTTAGTGTACAAAGTCAGACAAGGCGAACATATTCAGTGTGACTTACTGTCATTTAAATCTGTATCTAAATGCTTAAAAATAAACTACGCTAAATCCTCAACTGAGAGAACAGAAACAGCCCCCCTACTCCTACGTATGTTCCTACCAATTCCCATCAAATAGCTGCAGTATTGCCTGAATTGTCTGGTAGGAAATAATGCATCTCATTTTCTCAAAGTACATTAATATACTTTTCTCATAAATCAAACATTTATTTTATCGGATGTTGACTGCATCGCTAAATCTCCACAAGCAAGAGCAGAAAAAGTAAAGAATCGACATAATTTAAATCCATGTAAGGCCCAGTTCTCTTTTTATGATTGATTTCTTTATCTGAGGGAAGCAGAAGACATGCTCTTTTTGCTTTCACAGTGGCTGGCAGGAAAACAGAGAGAGAGACACTTATTAAAAAGGTCATCTCAAAGAGGGTTAAAATAGCAGACCACAGATCTCTCCTGAGGGTCGAGCTGTGCCCTTTTCTCTAGTGAAGGACACAAGAAAAGGTGTTGCACTAGGGAGCAGGCCAGTAATGAAAGAATGGCCACTATGATGACAGCACTGTGATATTCAAATGTCTCCAGCAGCAGTGTTCAGTAGGATAATACATTTTACAGTGCGAGGCAAGCCACTTTGAAATTGGCTATCTTTGAATTAAAATCAGTGCTGATGCCATTGTCTTCATTTACATAAAGACAGTAAAGGCTACTATAAGTCCTGAGTGTATATTTTCTTACATGCCATTACACTGTTATAGTTGTGGAGAAACAAAGTGTGAGCGCGAGAGCTTTCCACAGGGCCGTGGGGTGAGACAGGGATGCAGCTTAAGTCCCACCCTCTTCAACAAATTGGCGAGGGAACTAGAACAGTCTGCAGCACCCAGCATCACCCTACCAGAATCTTTGGTCAAATGTCTACTGTTTGCTGATGATCTGGTGCTTTTGTTACCAACCAAGGAAGGCCTAGAGCAGCACCTAGATCTTATTCACAGATTCTCCCAGACCTGGGCCCTGACAGTAAATCTCAGCAAGACAAAAAATAATGGTGTTCAAAAAAAGGTCCAGTCGCCAGGACCACAAATACAAATTCCATATCGACACCATTGCCCTAGAGCACACAAAAAACTATACATACCTCAGCCTAAACATCAGCATCACAGGTAATTCTGATTCAGAGGGGTTGGGTTAATGGCGGAAGACACATTTCAGTTGAATGCATTCAGTTGTACAACTGACTAGATATCCCCCTTTCACACTCCCTTTCCCTAACTTACACAAAGCTGTGAAAGAGCTGAGAGACAAGGCAAGAAGGGCATTCTATGCCATCAAAAGGAACATAAAATATGACATACCAATTCGGATCTGGCTAAAAATACTTGAATCAGTTATAGAACCAATTGCCCTTTATGGTTGTGAGGTCTGTGGTCCGCTCACTAACCAATAATTCACAAAATGGGACAAAAACCCCAAATTGAGACTCCAAATAATGCATGCAGAGCAGAATTAGGCCGATACCCGCTAATTATCAAAATCCAGACAAGAGCCGTTAAATTCTACAACCACCTAAAAGGAAGCGATTCCCAAACCTTCCATAACAAAGCCATCACCTACAGAGAGATGAACCTGGAGATGAGTCCCCTAAGCAAGCTGGTCCTGGGGCTCTGTTCACAAACACACACAGACCCCACAGAGCCCCAGCACAACAACACAATTAGACCCAACCAATTCATGAGAAAACAAAAAGGTAATTACTTGATAAAGAATTATTGGAAAGAATTAACAAAAAAACAGATCAAACTAGAATGATACTTGGCCCTAAACAGAGAGTACACAGTGGCAGAATATCTGACCGCTGTGACTGACCAAAACTTAAGGACAGCTTTGACTATGTACAGACTCAGTGAGCATAGCATTGCTCGGCCACCGTAGGCAGACATGGCTCTCAAGAGAAGACAGGCTATGTGCACAAAATGAGGTGGAAACTGAGCTGCACTTCCTAACCTCCTGCCAAATGTAAGACCATTTGAGAAACATATTTCCCTCAGATTACACAAATCCACAAATAATTTGAAAACAAACCCAATTTTGATCAACTCCCATATCTACTGGGTGAAATACCAGTGTGCCATCACAGCAGCAAGATGTGTGACCTGTTGCCACAAGAAAAGGGCAACCAGTGAAGAACAAACAGTATTGTAAATACAACCCATATTTATGTATATTTACTTTCCCTTTTGTACTTTAACTATTTACACAATGTTACAGCACTGTATATAGACATAATATGACATTTGTAATGTCTTTATTCTTTTGGAACTTCTGTGAGTGTAATGTTTACTGCTCATTTTTATTGTTTATTTAACTTTTGTTTATTATCTACTTCACTTACTTTGGCAATGTTAACATATGTTTCCCATGCCAATAAAGCCCTTGAATTGAAGTGAATTGAGAGCGAGAGAGAGGCCTATGGAATAAAAGGCCTCTCCTCTCTCTCCTTCCTCCTCCCCTGGGAAGCTTAAAGCCCTGAAGGCAGGATGCTGATCCCAACACAGAAACCTGATCCGCAGCCATCCTGGAGCCTGCAGGGAGACCCCCCCACCCCACCCCATCTACCCCCACACCCAGCCCCCCGGAGCCCCTGGAGCCCCTCCAGTCCTACCCCAGAGTTAGAGGGACGCTTTGGGGGAGCATTCCTCCAGCCCAGCCTCTCCAATCCTCTCCACTCTTGTGTCTCCGGAGAAGCATTATTCCAGCCCTGCCTTGCCTTCCACCCCAGCCTGTACTGGAACACTGGAAGTCTCCCTCCGGGGAAACATTCCTGCAGCCCTGCCCAAGCCCAAGACACTGTCTCTGGGGACACATTCCTGCAGCACTCTCCCTCCTCTCCCGTCTCCCTCTCCCAGACTCTCTCTCGCCTTCCTCCGCAGTCCAGCATTAGCACGATCGATAGCACCGATCACATCGGGGGGGCACGAGGCAATCCATACCCCCGTGCTCCCTTAGCGCACTGCAGTGGTCACGGCTTAAGTGCATAGAGAGGTGTTATACCTCGGCCAGACAGTGGGGAGACAATGGCAGCCATTGATCGGGGTGACATGTTACATCTCTCTCTCTTGTCTGTCGGGCGTGGTCTAGTAGATACTGTATGCTACAGCAGCAGGGTCTTTGGAGATTGTTTGTTCTTTCAACTGTGGATAGTGTTGGAAGGTTTAGTTACTAAGGGATAGTGGGAGTGTGGGTTTGGGACTGTGGGTTTGTAATGCGTATGTGCTTGCATGGGTATACACATCTCTGTGCATGCATTCTGAAATAGAGTATGGTAAATATTCACGAGACTAACAAAATAAGAACAACCCTTCCTAAACTTTCCACAAAATCCTACTAATTCTCAATATCAGGGTTGGTTCCAGTTAATGTGTTTCCTAAAAAATAAAACATGAAAATGTGATTGTAGAAGTGGAGGATTCAGCAGGTGCTGGTTGTTGATTAGAAAGTGGTTTTAATAAAGGATCCATCTGTGAGCTGAAAGTCGATGTAAAGCAGATTAATTGGTCATGGATGTCTACATAATGCCACATAGGAAATCTCTGAGAAGATTCCAGACTGAAAAAAACACAAACGCACGCACAGACACGCACACACACACACACACATACACACACACACACACACACATACACACACACACACACACACACACACACAGTATCCTGTAAGTTTCTTCTCTCTCTCTCTCTCTCTCTCTCTGTTTGAATAGTAATAGAGTGGTTGTGCACAATCACAATACCCTAATGCCAATTACATTCCTTTTGTTTGGCTTCCACAGGGGCTCTGAGCCAAACTCCAGCATTCAGCAATTAAGACTTATTTGTCTGTGAGATTGACATTAATAAAGGCCTTTACTTAATTATCGGAGAAATAATATGCCCGAGTTGTTCATTGTGACCCTGTCAAGATAATGGATGACCCTGTCAAGATAATGGATGACCCTGTCTAATGAGTGAGAACATGTTTGGCTATTGTTTTGCTCAAAAAACTCTCTAAAAAAACCTTTCAGTCCTTTAACGGTGCCAATAGAAATATGCCTCCCGTTGTTGCCAATCAGAACATAATAGGAAAAAAGGTGAGCAATCAAACAAATCAAAAAGCTAGTATAATTGGCAATAAAGTTCGAAGTCAATGGTACAGCATGAGCTTCTTTCCTCCTCGACTAGTACTAAAACGACCATAGAAAGCAGTGAATGATTTCATGCCAAATATAATGTGCTGGAATCAATATTGGTTTTATGGATTGGGGGAGCTGATGAGTTTACTTTTGAGGGGGGGGGGGGGGGAAGAGTTTTTTCTGGTAATAAAGGCAAATTTTGTGGGAATATATACAGTGGGGCAAAAAGGTATTTAGTCAGGCACCAATTGTGCAAGTTCTCCCACTTAAAAAGATGAGAGAGGCCTGTAATTTTCATCATAGGTACACTTCAACTATGACAGACAAAATAAGAAGAAAAAAAATCCAGAATATCACATTGTAGGATTTTTAATGTTTATTTGCAAATTATGGTGGAAAATAAGTAGTTGGTCAATAACAAAAGTTTATCTCAATACTTTGTTATATACCCTTTGTTGGCAATGACAGAGGTCAAACGTTTTCTGTAAGTCTTCACAAGGTTTTCACATACTGTTGCTGGTATTTTGGCCCATTCCTCCATGCAGATCTCCTCTAGAGCAGTGATGTTTTGGGGCTGTTGCTGGGCAACACGGACTTTCAACTCCCTCCAAAGATTTTCTATGGGGTTGAGATCTGGAGACTGGCTAGGCCACTCCAGGACCTTGAAATGCTTCTTACGAAGCCACTCCTTTGTTGCCCGGGCAGTGTGTTTGGGATCATTGTCATGCTGAAAGACCCAGCCACGTTTCATCTTCGATGCCCTTGCTGATGGTAGGCTTTGTTACTTTGGTCCCAGCTCTCTGCAGGTCATTCACTAGGTCCCCCCGTGCGCTTCTGGGATTTTTGCTCACCGTTGTTGTGATCATTTTGACCCCACAGGGTGAGATCTTGCGTGGAGCCCCAGATCGAGGGAGATTATCAGTGGTCTTGTATGTCTTCCATTTCCTAATAATTGCTCCCACAGTTGATTTATTCAAACCAAGCTGCTTACCTATTGCAGATTCAGTCTTCCCAGCCTGGTGCAGGTCTACAATTTTGTTTCTGGTGTCCTTTGACAGCTCTTTGGTCTTGGCCATAGTGGAGTTTGGAGTGTGACTGTTTGAGATTGTGGACAGGTGTCTTTTATACTGATAAGTTCAACCAGGTGCCATTAATACAGGTAACGAGTGGAGGACAGAGGAGCCTATTAAAAAATAAGTTACAGGTCTGTGAGAGCCAGAAATCCTGCTTGTTTGTAGGTGACCAAATACTTATTTTCCACCATAATTTGCAAATAAATTCTGAAAAAATCCTACAATGTGATTTTCTGGATTTTTTTTCTCATTTTGTCTGTCATAGTTGAAGTGCACCTATGATGAAAATTACAGGCCTCTCTCATCTTTTTAAGTGGGTGAACTTGCACAATTGGTGGCTGACTAAATACTTTTTTGCCCCACTGTATATGTATATAGTTGAAGTCGAAGTTTACATACACCTCAGCCATATACATTTAAACAAATTTTTCACAATTCCTGAAATGTAATCCTAGTAAAATATTCCCTGTCTTAGGTCAGTTAGGATCACCACTTTATTTTAAGAATGTGAAATGTCAGAATAATAGCAGAAAGAATTACTTATTTCAGCATAAGCACATTCCCATTGGGTCAGAAGTTTACATACACTCAATTAGTATTTGGTAGCATTGCATTGCCTTTAAATTGTTTAACTTGGGTCAAATGTTTCAGGTAACCTTCCACAAGCACCCTACAATAAGTTGGGTGAATTTTGGCCCATTCCTCCTGACAGAGCTGGTGTAACTGAGTCAGGTGTGTAGGCCTCCTTGATCACACACGCCTTTTCAGTTCTGCCTGCAAACTTTCTAGTGGATTGAGGTCAGGGTTTTGTGATGGCCACTCTAATACCTTGACTTTGTTGTCCTTAAGCCATTTTGCCACAACTTTGGAAGTATGCTTGGGGTCATTATCCATTTGGAAGTCCCATTTGCGACCAAGCTTTATCTTCCTGACTGATGTCTTGAGATGTTGTTTCTATATATCCACGTAATTTTCCTTCCTCATGTTGCCATCTATTTTGTGAAGTGCACCGGTCCCACCTGCAGCAAAGCACAACCACAACATGATGCTGCCACCCTCGTGCTTCATGGTTGGGATGGTGTTCTTCGGTTTGCAAGTCTCCCCCTTTTTCCTCCAAACATAACGATGGTCATTATGGCCAAACAGTTCTATTTTTGTTTCATCAGACCAGAGGACATTTCTCCAAAAGGACAATCGTTTTCCCCATGTGCAGTTGCAAACCGTAGTCCTGCTTTCTTATGGTGGTTTTGGAGCTGAGGCTTCTTCCTTGCTGAGCAGCCTTTCATGTTATGTCGATATAGGACTCGTTTTACTGTGGATATAGATACTTTTGTACTTGTTTCCTCCAGCATCTTCAAAAGGTAATTTGCTGTTGTTCTGGGATTGATTTGCACTTTTTCACACCAAGGTACGTTATTTTCTAGGAGACAGAACACATCTCCTTCCTAAGCGGTATGTCGGCTGCATGGTCCCATGGTGTTTATACTTGCGTACTATTGTTTGTACAGATGAACGTGGTACCTTCAGGCGCTTGGAAATTGCTCCCAAGGATGAACCAGACTTGAGGAGGTCTACAACTTTTTTCTAAGGTCTTGGCTGATTTCTTTTGATTTTCCCATGATGTCAAGCAAAGAGGCACTGAGTTTGAAGGTAGGCCTTGAAATACATCCACAGGTACACCTCCAATTGACTCAAATTATGTCAATTAGCCTATCAGAAGTTTCTAAAGCCATGACATCATTTTCTGGAATTTTCCAAGCTGTTTAAAGGCACAGTCCAGTTAGTGTATGTAAACTCCTGACCCACTGGAATTGTGATTCAGGGAATTATAAGTGAAATAACAAATGTTGGTAAAGAATTTCTTGTGTTTTGCACAAAGTAGATGTCCTAACCGACTTGCCAAAACTATAGTTTGTTTACATGAAATTTGTGGAGTGGTTTAAAAACAAGTTTTAATGACTACAACCTCTGTGTATGTAGTGAAGATCCTCAACACTGGGCCCCACAAAGGTGCGTTCTCAGCCCTCTCCTGTACTCCCTGTTCAACCATGACTGCTTGGCCATGCACGATTGCAACTCAATCATCAAGTTTACAGACAACACTACAGTGGTAGGCCTGATTACCAATAATGATGAGACTGCCTACAGGGAGGAGGTGAGGGCCCTCAGAGTGTGGTGTCAGGAAAATAGCCTCAAACTCAACGTCAACAAAATAAAGTAGATTCAGGAACTTCAGGAAATAGCAGAGGGAGCACCCCCCCATCCACATCGATGGGACAGTAGTGGAGAAGGTGGAAAGTTTTAAGTTCCTTGGCGTACACATCACGGACAAACTGAAATGGTCCACCCACACAGACAGTGTGGTGAAGAAGGCGCAACAGCACCTTTTCAACCTCAGGAGGCTGAAGAAATGTGGCTTGTCATCTAAATCACTCACAAACTTTTACAGAGCATCCTGTCGGACTGTATCACCGCGTGGTACGGCAGTTGCACCGCCCTCAAGGCTCTCCAGAGGGTAGTGCGGTCTGCACAACGCATCACTGGGGTCAAACTATCTGCCCTCCAGGACACCTACACCACCCAATGTCACAGGAAGGCCAAAAAGATAATCAAGGACAACAACCACCCGAGCCAGTGCCTGTTCACCCCACTATCATCCAGAAGGCGAGGTCAGTACAGGTGCATCAAAGCTGGGCCCAAGAGACTGAAAAACAGCTTCTATCTCAAGGCCATCAGACTGTTAAAAAGCCATCACTAACACAGAGAGACTGCTGCCAACATACAGACCCAAATCTCTGGCCACTTTAATAAATGGACTTAATAAAGGTACCACTAGTCACTTTAAATAACGCCACTTTCATAATGTGTACATATCCTCCACTACTCATCTCATATGTATATACTGTATTCTATTTCTATACCATCTACTGCATCTTGCCTACGCCGCTCGGGCCATCGCTCATCCATATATTTATATGTACATATTCTTATTCATCCCTTTACATTTGTGTGTATCTATGTGTATAAGGTAGTTGTTGTGAATTTGTTAGATTAATTGTAAGATATTACTGCATAGTCAGAATTAGAAGCACAAGTATTTCGCTACACTCGCATTAACATCTGCTAACCATGTGTATGTGAACAATAACATTTGATTTGATTTGAAACCACTACTAAAGGACACCAATAATAAGAAGAGACTTGTTTGGTCCAAGAAACTCGAGCAATGGACACTAGACTGATGGAAATCTGGCCCTTTGGTCTGATGAGTCCAAATTTCTAGATTTGTATTTCCATCTGCCGTGTCTTTGTGAGATGCGGAGTAGGTGAATGGATGATCTCCGCATGTGTACTTCCCATGGTGAAGCATGGAGGAAGAGGTGTGATGGTGTGGGGTGCTTTGCTGATGACACTGTCTGTGATTTATTTAGAATTCAAGGCAAACTTAACCAGCATTGCTACCACAACATTCTGCAGCGATACACCATCCCATCTGGTTTGCGCTTAGTGGGACTATCAATTATTTTTCAACAGGACAATGACCCAACACACCTCTAGGCTGTGTAAGGGCCATTTTACCAAGAAGTAGAGTGATGGAGTGGTGCATCAGATGACCTGACCTCCACAATCCAGCGACCTCAACCCAATTGAGATGGTTTGGGATGAGTTGGACCGCAGAGTGGAGGAAAAGCAGCCAACAAGTGCTCAGCATATGTGGGAATTCCTTCAAGACTGTTTGAAAAGGATTCCAGGTGAAGCTGGTTGAGAGAATGCTAACAGTGTGCAAAGCTGTCATCAAGGCAAAGGGTGGCTACATAATTTTTTATTTTATTTATCCGTTATTTTACCAGGTAAGTTGACTGAGAACACGTTCTCATTTGCAGCAACAACCTGGGGAATAGTTACAGGGAGAGGAGGGGGATGAATGAGCCAATTGTAAACTGGGGATTATTAGGTGACCGTGATGGTATGAGGGCCAGATTGGGAATTTAGCCAGGACACCGGGGTTAACACCCTTACGATAAGTGCCATGGGATCTTTAATGACCTCAGAGAGTCAGGCAGTGTCACTGCCCTGGGGCATTGGGATATTGTTTAGACCAGAGGAAAGAGTGCCTCCTACTGGCCCTCCAACACCACTTCCAGCAGCATCTGGTCTCCTATCCAGGAACTGACCAGGACCAACCCTGCTTAGATTCAGAAGCAAGCCAGCAGTGGTATGCAGGGTGGTATGCTGCTGGCTCAACTTTAACTTCTCTAGGGTAGGGGGCAGCATTGGGAAGTTTGGATGAAAAGCGTGCCCAAATTTAACTGCCTGCTACTCAGCCATAAAAGCTAGAATATGCTTATAATTAGTATATTTGGATAGAAAACTGTTTGAATGATGTCTGTGAGTATAACACAACTCATATGGCAGGCAAAAACCTGAGAAAATTCAACCAGGAAGTGGGAAATCTTAGGTTTGTAGTTTTTCAACTCATTGCCTATTGAATATACAGTGTCTATAGGGTCATATTCCACTTCCTACGGCTTCCACTAGATGTCAAAAGTGTTTAGAACCTTGTTTGAGGCTTCTACTGTGAAGTGGGGGCGAATGAGAGGGGATTGAGTCAGAGGTCTGCCAGAGAGGCATGAGTTGACCACACGTGTTCACGTGAGAGTTAGCTTGCGTTTCATTGCAATTCTACAGACAAAGGAATTCTCCAGTTGGAACAGTATTGAAGATTTATGTTAAAAACATCCTAAAAATGGATTCTACGGACTGTAATGGAACTTTTTGCATTTTCGTCTGCACCTAGTGATCGCGCCTCATGAATTTTGATTACTGGGCTAAACGAGCGAACAAAAAGGAGGTATTTGGAAATAAATTATGGACATTATCGAACAAAACAAACATTTATTGTGGCACTGGAATTCCTGGGAGTGCATTCTGATGAAGATCATCAAAGGTAAGTGAATGTATACGTTTATAATGCTATTTCTGACTTCTGTTGACTACACAACATGGCGGATATCTGTTTGGGCTGTTTTGGTCTCTGAGCGCTGTACTCAGATTATTGCATGGTGTGCTTTTTCCGTAAAGTTTTTTTGAAATCTGACACAGTGGTTGCATTAAGGAGAAGTGGATCTAAAATTCCATGCATAACAGTTGTATTTTTTAGCAAAGTTTATTGAGTTTATATTTATGAGTATTTCTGTAAATGGATGTGGCTCTCTGCAAAATCACCGGATGTTTTGGAACTACTGAACAAAACGCACCAATGTAAACTCAGATTTTTGGATATAAATATGAACTTTACCAAACAAAACATACATGTATGGTGTAACATGAAGTCCTATGAGTGTCATCTGATGAAGATCATCAAAGGTTAGTGATTAATTTTATCTCTATTTCTGCTTTTTGTGACTCCTCTCTTTGGCTGGTAAAATGGCTGTGTTTTTCTGTGACTTGGCTCTGACCTAACATAATCGTTTGGTGTGATTTCGTCGTAAAGCCTTTTTGAAATCGGACCCTGTAGCTGGATTTACAACAGGTGTATCTTAAAATGGTGTAAAATACTTGTATGTTTGAGGAATTTTAATTATGGGATTTCTGTTGTTTTGAATTTGGCGCCCTGCAGTTTCACTGGCTGCTTGTGAGGTGGGACGCTAGCGTACAAACCCTTGAATGAGTAGGCGTGTCCAAACTTTTGACTGGTACTGTACATATATGTACATATATCCACCCACAACGGTGTGAGCGGGTGAGGGAGCATGCAGAGACACAGACAAAAACAACTCCATTCAGTGAGACAGGCTTCCAGTCAATAGAAATATTTGTAACAATGATGTGGGATATCTTTCTGGTTGTTTGGAAATCTGAGACCACTCTGAAGCAGTCCTACCCTATAATTTGTGGTCGGCTGGTTGCGGGTTGCAAAATATGAAATGAAACTATGTCTGAGTATAAACGGAGGAGAGTCGGTACTGCTGTCTGATTGGGTAATACTTAATGTATCCCCCCTCTCCCAATTACATTTTATACTCCTAAAATAAAGGAAGTCTAAATTTTCACAGACTGTTCTTCTCAACATGGGACAGGACGGGACAGGACGGGGATAAAGGAGGGCACCTGGAGGAAACCTTCAGCATCTCACATCATTAGTTCTCTGAGCCACCTTGTCAGAGTATTTATAGCAGTGCTCTTTTCATCCATCACATGTTCAATGACAGTCTGCCAATGGCACCCTTCCTTCTCTCTTCTCCCTCTCAGGGTCCCAGTAGAAATGGAGGATTCCTCCACAGTAACAGGAGGGACCTCACTACCGTAGGGATCCACTTACAGAGGAGGTCTGGTTACTCGTGAGGACTCAATGACATTGGCATTGACTACTGGAGAATCTGACTGCTGTGGATTGGTGGAGTGTAGTGTGGTGCCTAAATACTCCGATTATTGCAAAACTAAGGGGGATTTTCTGTGTGTGTGATTGGTAATTATGGTGGTGATGAATAAAGATATGGGTTGTTGTCCCCTCTCCTCTCCTCTCCATTTGTGTAGTGTGTCGTATTGGACATCCACCAATTTCATGGCATGCACTATTCATCGAAGGTAGACTAGTACTGAAGTCCCTTATGTGTGGTGTGTGTTGCACCCAGCACACTGTGTATGCCGGTATTCTCCAGTGGGAAGACTGGAATGGGAGAGGTAGAGCTGAAGAGTAGAGGGAATGCAGGAGGGCTCGGTGGGCTGAGCGTTGTTTACCTGTCAGCTGGCATTGATTAATCTTGTGTTCGGTGAGATCGCTCAGCGACTCGAACACCTGCCGGCAGCTGTCGCAGCTGTGCAGCGCGGCCTCCTCGTCGTCGTCCTCCCCCTCCTTGCCTTCCTCTGGAGAGAGAAGCCTCTTCCTCAAACGCCTAGACCCGGCCTCAGCCTCACCATCCTCCAATTCCCTCTCGAGAGAACACTCTGGATCTGTTGGGAGTCACAGGAAATGACACGACACAACACAGTTAGGATCAGTGACCCTGAAGTGAAGAGGCGACCTCTGGGTGACAAAAACTCTGGTTTTAATAAACAATAATAAAATGTGTAATAAAGATATAGGTTACATTTGGACTACTGTAACTCCAGCACTCACGGCGTAACATTGAGTAAGGACACACTGAAACGGACACACACACACACACAGCACCCACCACGCAAACGGACACACACACACACACACAGCACCCACCACGCAAACACACACACACACACAAAATGCACACACAAACACAATCCTATGTTATTAAAAATGGTCTTACGATTTGTTTGCCCTCCTTCAACCAGGTAAAAGTACAGTATATGAAACTAGACTGATGGGAATATTTGTTGTTAATAAATTCAGGATGGCAGGTCTTGCCTTTTCTTCAAAATATGAGACTTCCACATGAGAATGCTGAATTGCATCACTCTGGCTGTGTCAAAGGAGACTGGATACTAGCCATATAATCTAGACATCCAACCTGGAACTACAGGCAAATAAAGAGAGACAGAGAAAGAGGATGTGCGTGGGTGAGTGAGAGAGAGAGATGGAGAGAGAGAGAGCGAGAGGAAGAGTATGTGAGTGGGTGAGTGAGAGAGATGGAGAGAGAGAGAGAGCAATAGGAAGAGTATGTGAGTGAGAGAGAGATGGGGAGAGAGAGAGAAAGAGAGAGAGAGAGAGAGAGAGAGAGAGAGGAAGAGTACGTGAGTAGTTGAGTGAGAGAGATGGAGAGAGAGAGAGAGCAAGAGGAAGAGTATGTGAGTGAGAGAGAGATGGGGAGAGAGAGAGAAAGAGAGAGAGAGAGAAAGAGAGAGAGAGGAAGAGTACGTGAGTAGTTGAGTGAGAGAGATGGAGAGAGAGAGAGAGCAAGAGGAAGAGTATGTGAGTGAGAGAGAGATGGGGAGAGAGAGAGAAAGAGAGAGAGAGAGAAAGAGAGAGAGAGGAAGAGTACGTGAGTAGTTGAGTGAGAGAGGGAGAGATGGGGAGAGAGAGAGAGAGAGAGAGAGGAAGAGTACGTGAGTGGTTGAGTGAGAGAGGGAGATGGAGAGAGAGAGAGCGAGAGGAAGAGTATGTGAGTGGGTGAGTGAGAGAGATGGAGAGAGAGAGAGAGCAATAGGAAGAGTATGTGAGTGAGAGAGAGATGGGGAGAGAGAGAGAAAGAGAGAGAGAGAGAGAGAGAGAGAGAGAGGAAGAGTACGTGAGTAGTTGAGTGAGAGAGATGGAGAGAGAGAGAGAGCAAGAGGAAGAGTATGTGAGTGAGAGAGAGATGGGGAGAGAGAGAGAAAGAGAGAGAGAGAGAAAGAGAGAGAGAGGAAGAGTACGTGAGTAGTTGAGTGAGAGAGGGAGAGATGGGGAGAGAGAGAGAGAGAGAGAGAGGAAGAGTACGTGAGTGGTTGAGTGAGAGAGGGAGAGAGCAATATGCAGGGCTGAGATTGGTGTGTGTTACCCCGTCGTCACGACACACTTCTCTGCATTATTCAACTCTGCTCGCAGGCAGCCGCGTGTCACACTCATCAATATATTCTTCAATCCATCTGCACTTTTGGCACCTGTTGGCTTTATCCTGTAGCAGTGTCAGTGGTGGGCTGACTACCATGAACTAGGACTACCATTCTACGAACCAGGAAACTATAAACACCCAGGGAGACAGACAGACAGCACCAATATCCAGGTGACACTACAACACTATTACAACACAACAAATTCTGCATTGCTTGCAAATGTATTTTACACATCTCCATTTCGAGAACAGTAAAAAACAAAACACATATGGTAAACTGGAGGGACAATATCAGCAGCATCTTTCAGATTCAGCAGGCAGCATCTCTCAGATTCAGCAGGCAGCATGGCCTGCAGTCCTTTCTCTCTCTCCCCTGTTGTGTCTCTCCCACTTCAACACAATAAGGCTGATTACAAAGACATACTCACAATTAAACAATCATGGCCCCCACCGGTCTAACTCCCAAAGCTTTCTGGGGAGTAGAAGGAGCCCTCCCTACCCTGACTGGCAGCCATTTTGAGCCCCATTGCCAGTTCTCTTCGCACATCATCTGAAAACTCTGGAGGGAACATTAGGAGCAGGCCTCCTTTCAGTCTTTCTGCCTAGCACACAGTTAAGACCGCTTAAGGACCTGGGCTGGGTAGGAAGTAGTGCACTAACGTGTCTGTGGCAGTGTGTTGGCATGAAGCCAGGTCGTACATATGTGGGTTACATGTTGGCCATTTTAAAGTACTGGTCGGTCAGTGGGGTGCTCTTAAGATGTTCCTCAGAGGCGAGACGTTCCAGAACTCATCAAGGCCACCCGGAATTGTTCCTCTTCCCCCTCCCCCTCCCACCCCAATACTCCTCTCCTCTTCACTCCACTCCTCTCCACTTGCAGCCAAGTATTGATGTAACATCACACCCACCATTGTCCTTCCCTCTTGACGACGGAGGCTCTCGGAACATGCCCTCTAAAAATATCATTGCTGTGGTTCCCACTGGGACCACAGCAGAACAGAAGGTGTTTCAAGAAAATTAAAATCCCAATCCTCGCAGATGCAGGCCTCGCCGAGCCCTCTGATGGGAATACTGCTTTTGACTGAGGCCAAACGCCACACAATATACACTAATGATTCATCCACACTAACAGGCTCGGCAGCAGAGCAGAGCAGAGCACAGCTCCAAATGTGCCAGGAAAAACACTGTGGCTGAGAAACTTTTCACAGGCACCGAAAGGTCTAGTGAAATGAAATGCTTTTTTGTTAAAGACTCAATTAATGGAAGCCTCTCATGACATTTTTTTGTCTATTGAATGGTTATAGTGGGCCATTCCGTAAATGAAGTCAGATTATGTTTTGGGTTACTCATTTAGGAATGCACAGCAAAAGGCTAAAAACACAACCTTAAATTATCCTATGAAAACATACGATTTGACACCACTAATGATCTAATCAGGGGTCATGGCTCTCTGTACAGCAGACGGACCCCATAGTCGTCCCCCCCTCTGATCTGTTGTTGTCTGGGTAAAGTGCTGAACATTGGGGGGCTTGACAGTGACATTACAAGGTCACGGCCATCCCAGGACCAGGGATTAGAAGCCTACCACATCACCAGATCAATACCGAGGATCCTGGGCCTCTCTGAGCCTCTCGGAGTCTCTCGGAGTCTCCTACAGTAATCCATCAGATCATGACATCCTCTTATACCAGGTCTCTACAGGCTGGACAGAATGTCAATACATCTACTGCTGCTTGGAGGGGCTGACAATCACACACAGGAGATAGCATAGATTTGTGGAATATGAAGATTTTTCTGATGGTTTTGTGCTGCAGTGGCCATTTTTGGCTTCCATTGGTGTGGAGGTGTTTGCATTTTGAGGTAAGTTCTGAGTTTTAATGGATGCTCATTGCTCACATCAGTATAGGGTCATCAGGGTCATCAGAATCAGAAAAAAGGCGTTAATCTGTATTTAATACACAAAATCCATATGTTGAGGTCAGGTGGATATCTGGATATTTGTTCAATAAGATGACAAAAACCATCTACATAATAAACTGCATGCATTGTCTATACATTTTCAAAAGCTACAGAGGATACGATTTGGAGCTAAAAGCTCATAGATGATTAATAAATCAAAATGTGAAATTCGGGGACAGCGATTGACGCCATTTTGAGTTGCCCATAAATGCCTTCCTGGGGTCCATTCTCATCCCTCTCCCTCTAGGCTGTCTATTGAAGTTCATTTATTATTCCACCACTTATATCTTGTTGGTCGCAGGCCCCCAAACCCCCCTGAACTCCACACCTTCATATTATTGAATAGCTCTGCTCTTAAATATTTGTAATGTTTTAATTGATGTTCTCCTTCACCCAAACCAGGGAACCAGCAGGGCTCCAGCAGAGCCGGGCCCCCCACGTCCCCCCTACTGAGCACTTAGAGAGACAGGTGGGGCCGTACTGGCAATGGGGAGAGGGGAAGGAAAGGAGAGGAGGGAGGGAGAGGTAAAGAGAGAAATTAAGGAAGAGGTGGGGGTTGAGAGAGAGAGAGAGAGAGAGAGAGAGAGCAAGAGAAAGACAGAGATGGAGAGAGAGAAAGAGATATCGAGAGAAGCAGAGCAAAGGGGCACGAGAGACAGGGAGATGTTTTCCGAGAGTTAGACGGAATTTGTCTGACACTATAGCTCTTTCAATGCTTCACTGGAGGGCTCTCGGTTATTTCGAACTCAAATTCATTCATATCCATCCACAACATAAAGGGTGAAGACATTGCAGTAAATATCACCCAAGGTGGTGCCATGCTCTCGCCCCGCTCCTGCTCCGTCTGTACTGTACGTCGAGTTCCAATAAAGTTCAATATGAGTCCTTCTTTGTGCAGCGAAAGACCTCAGAGCTGAAAGCAAGCGTCATTATCTTTTCATCCATCTCCATACTCATTTTCTCTCATTTCCAAGAGATTCAGATCTTGTAGATGGTCCCTCCCTCCCCAGCCCTCCCCTGCTTCGCCATCCTAAACCCCCCCACCACCCACCCCCCAAGTTCAAATGAAGAATTTATTTTAACCAGCGCGCAGCTTCTGTCGACACATGTCGGCAGGCCTGATCAAAGGTGTGCAAGCTCCTTTATCAGAGTGTGGAGGGCTGTCAGCAATAGGAGGACATTAAGATTGAACAACCTTCACACAGATGCCGCCTTCCGCCACCTCATTATTTAAAAATCTAAAACTTTTGATTTTTGGGGGGGAGAGAGAAGAGAGGGAGATCACTTGCAATATAGGTCACACAGCCAGCCACATTACAGTACAGTCTAATGCCACATGTGAAAGCCTCAGAGTGTATCTATCTCTCTATGCTCTCCTCTTCTCCTTTGTGTGGCTGTATGGGATTTGGGGTCCCTCCATTAGCCCGTCACGTCCACTGATCCCAGATCATTAAAGCCGTGTCATGATCTAGCTCTGAGACGCTGGGAGCAGAGAGATCAACTGAAACCACATTACTCAAGATTGTCATGTGTTAACATGGAGAGGCTACAGGACAGAATGTTTTTAGCAAGTCCTAGATCAGATCGTCATGCAATGCAATGAGATCAGATTCATAAATATGCACTGATGGCTTATTTGACTGCATGTGTGTGTCTGAGTTCTTTGGGTGTAGATTCAAGGTGTTATTGGAGAAATCGACCGTATGACTTCATTTTGAAAAGCAAGTATAGAGTTGTTTATACCGTAGCTATTATATATTTACAATCACATTGTTTTCTTAGCTTAACATAATACAGATATAGGATCTTCATTTGATCACTCTTTTGTTGCTGAGAATTTTCCCACACCGCAGGGAAATGCAGATGAGCTTCATGATTTACATATATGCACTGAAAACCTGCACTAACACACCGTTATATGAACAGTATTGCACTTTTCATGTAGCCAAATGTTGGCCAGCTAATAGGCCCAGATTATTTTGCTGTGACAATACTGTTCAAATTAAGATCCAACATCTGTACGTCACAAATCAACATGCATCATCTTTATGAAAGAGAAAAGGCTGCCAAAACTATAACTGGAGGAGTTAGAACAAACAACAACAACAACCCAGTAGCTTATATGATCAAGGAAGCACCACATATCACAGGTAACACAGCATCATTCGCCGTTAAATCGTTACATAGAAAAACAATATGCGAACACAAAGGAAAGGAAATCAAAGGCAATGAATGAAGAACATGATTAGAATCCTTAAATTATGATTCTCTCTCTCTCTTGCTGATTTCTCAGCTTCTGTCTCTCTCTCTCTCTCTCGCTGATTTCTTAGCTTCTGTCTCTCTCTCTCTCTCTCTCTCTCGCTGATTTCTTAGCTTCTCTCTCTCTCTCTCTCTCTCTCTCTCTCTCTTGCTGATTTCTTAGCTTCTCTCTCTCTTTCTCTCTCGCTGATTTCTTAGCTTCTCTCTCTCTCTGATTTCGTAGCTTCTCTCTCTCTCTCTCTCGCTGATTTCTTAGCTTCTCTCCCTCTCTCTCTCTCTCTCTCTCTCTCTCTCTCTCTCTCTCAGGGAGTGATACTATTGAACAAAGCGCCTTGCTATGCCATTAGTGCAGTCAAACAACAAAGGAAATTAATAATAGAGAATATGATTTGAGAAGTGCTGGAGTGAAAGAGTCCCTTCCTCTTCCTGCTGTATGTAGAGAGCCCTGCAGTGCATTGATCTGTGGCTGGTTTAGCCCTCCTCCGCCGACGCTACGCTACCACTAGCTTGCACTACAGTAACAAGTACCTCGCCACCCAGAAAACCCCTCAGATCTAACACACTCTCCTACAGACACACACACACGTGCACGTATGCACAAACACGGATGCACAGACACGCATCTAAGCGTGTACACACACACACACACACCCTCTTCCTCACACCCAGAGCTCAGTCCACTCCACTTTTAACTGGAGCAGGCAAACTCTCCCACAAAATGGCCCCAACCAGCCACAGTCAGGAGTAAAAGAAAAGTGTACATAAAAGAGAGAAGAAAGAATGTGGAGCATGTGGTTATAATTACACCCAGGCAGTGGAGGCTGTGGTAAAGCCAAGCTGTGGATCTTAAGCCTTCTCTCCGGGTAAAAAAGCACTCTGCCTCATTAAATCTCCCATATAATACTGTTCCTGCCCTCCGCACTAGCTAGCTATAATGCTGGCTTTCCTCTTTACCAGAGAACCTCTTTTGTTATCATTTCCCCCTTTCCTATTCTGCTACACATCAGACATAAGTGTGGCGTATAGAATAATAATACGCTAGGTACCTGGCTGTAAGACACAATGAACATACAGGCTCATAGAGGAACACTGCTGGGGGTCTCCTTATGAGCCAAGCACTCGACACACCACGTCTGATTCAGCTAGGGCCTTGTCAGAGCCTTAATGGGTAGTGTGAACACGTCAATCACTGATCAGTGGCCTACAAACACGAAAATAAGCTGATCCATTGATTCAGTATTTATTTTTATTTTTATTTTTTTTTACATCCAAAGGGTCTTGATTGGGCACAATGGGAAGTGGTTTAACCATAAGATCCTATGCTGTTGGGTTTTAAACTCATACCATTCTTGATCATTGGTCCAAAACTGTATTTTCTGAAGGTACCACATGGCAGGTCAAATCAAATCCACTTCAAATAAAATGCAAATATTTGTCACATTCTTTGTAAACAACAGGTGTAGACTAACAGTGAAATGCTTACTTACGGGCCCTTCCCAACAATGCAGAGAGAAAGAAATAGAGAAATAATAGAAAAGTAATAACGTGATAATAAAACGAATAATAAACACACAACAAGTAGTGATAACTTGGCTATACACACGGTGTACCAGTCCCGAGTCGATGTGCAGAGGTACAAGGTAACTGAGGTAGATATGCAACAAGGAATAAAGTAGCTAGGCAACAGGATAGATCATAAACAGTAGCAGCAGCGTACGTGATGAATCAAAAAAAAGTTTGTGCAAAAAGGGTAAACGACGATAGTCTGGGTCGCTATTTGGTCTACTATTTAACAAACTATTTAGCAGTCTTATGGTTTGGGGGAAAAAGCTGTTGAGGGTCCTGTTGGTTCCAGACTTCATTGGTATTGCCTGCCGGTGCGGTAGCAGAGAGAAGAGTCTATGACTTGGGTGGCTTGAGTCTATGACAATTTGTATTGCCTTCCTCTGACACCGCCTGGTATAGAGGTCCTGGATGGCAGGGAGCTCGGCCCCAGTGATGTACTGGGCCATACGCACTACCCTCTGTAGTGTCTTGCAGTCTTACGCCAAGCAGTTGCCATTCCAAGTGTTGATGTAGTCAGTCAAGAGACTCTCAATGGGGCAGCTGTATAACTTTTAGAGGATCTGGATCAAGTTGCAGTGGGAGATGTTCAGTCCCAGGGTCCTTAGCTTGGTGATGAGCTTGGAGGGCACAATGGTGTACTCAAATACAGTAGGTGTTCCTTTTGTCCTGGTGGGAGAGGGCGGTGTGGAACGCAATAGAGATTGAGTCATCTGTGGATCTGTTGGGGCGGTATGTGAATCGGAATGGGTCCAGGGAGTCTGGGATGATGGTGTTGATGTGAGATGTGACCAGCATTTTAATGCATTTCATGGCTGCAGATGTGAGTGCTACGGACGATAGTCATTTAGACAGGTTGCCTTGGCGTTCTTCTGACGAGTGTCAGAGCCGGTGTCGTAGAATTCAATCTTAGTCCTGTATTCACGCTTTGTCTGTTTGATGGCTCGTTGGAGGTCATAGCAGTATTTCTCATAGGAAACAATGGGGTGACTTCATTGATGGCTTTTTGATAGTCTGTGGAGTCTGGTCCTGGGTGAGCAGTATGTCCTGCGCCGCCAACTCGTTGAAGTAGAAATATTAATCTATATCGAAGGTTAGCTGTTCTGATGTCCAGAAGCTCTTGTCGGTCTTAAGAAACGATGTCCAAGACATGATGTGCAAAAAAAGCTAAAAGAAAATACACAAAACAGCAGAATTGGTCAGGAGCCACCAAAACGGCAGCTATCCAATCCAGAGCCATTCTGAAGGTGAATTTACATGAAAGTTGTGACAAATTATTCAAAACAATAATCTGCTCCTATATCTTGGTAAAGTTTTGCAACTTTACTAGGATCCTTTACACTGCATCTGACGAGGGGGTTCAAAGAAAAACAACCAGACGAACTCAAATGAGAAAAGTGAGAAATTAATTTGTGCACACTCTTGATTTCTCCACAGGCAAACATCGATCGTGTCGCTGCTGTCTCTCTCCCTTCACTCTGGAGATGGCGGCTAGAGGGAGGAGGTGCGGAGGAGAGGAGAGAGAGGCGGGTGTGCGTGTCTGAGGGGGTCGTTGTAATCAGGGGCTCTCATTAGCCCGCCGTTGGCTGTGGATGACAGAAGGTCTCCCAGGGAACCAGGGGAAACAGGGGCTCATAAGCCCAGCGCTTCATCTACTTCTGCTGGGGTGGCTGAGGACGAAGCCTGCCTCTCTCCCCAACCAACTCCCACAGAGCCTGGATCTCTACCTCTACCAAACACCAACCAACATGCAACCAACAACATACAGACCCTGCTTATCTACCAAACGTTAAGCAACACCCAGGAATTCATATAAAATACTACAACTGGGCCTGGATGCAACACTCACGCAACAACGATAGCCTAAGACGAATGATGGAGACTGGTAAACACTGATCTGTGGGAGGGGGCTGAAGGAAAGAGACCTCCTCTCAGACACCTTGCAAAACCAATAAACGGACCCATCCCCATAGACATACTGTAGTGAAACAGCCCTTGTGTTTCCAGTTTCTGCATGGGGATATCATATCTCTGTCTGAAGGGGCCCAGAGAGCGAGAGGTAGGTGGGTAAACACAACTGACTCTACCGCCAGGTGCCAGGCAGTGTGTGTGACTGTGAGAACCCAGAGTCCTCAGCCTGCTGGGCAAAGCCATCCATATCAGGTTTAAAATAACCACACATGAGACTTAACCTTTCGCAGAGACAAATGAAATGAAAGAACGGTCGCGTGATCAGGAGCAGGCTTCATTCATAGTGGGCTCTCTGTGAGCCTGACCTGGATTACTGCTCTGTTCCTGGAGGGCATACGGTGAATGCCACACCAGCAGACAGGACACATTCATCTGCTCTGTGAGCTGTATTCTACCTCTATCTGAGGTTGGGAAACAAAGGCGTGAACACACACACATACACAGGCATGAATACAATACACGCACAATGCATGCATTTCACAGCATCTGATGTAACGCTCTCTCAAACAGACATGCACGTATGGACACGCACACACACACACACACACACACGCACACACACACACACACACACACACACACACACACACACACACACACACACACACACACACACACACACACACACACACACACACACACACACACACACACACACACACACACACACACACACACACACACACACACACACACACACACACAGGTGAGCCAACACACAAGGAGCAGTAACATATCCGAGTGGTTGAAACACACTTCATTCCTCTCTGGAAAGACGATAGATCACACACACACACACGCTCCACTTTCCAGTCCAGAATGTGAAGCAGAATCTGGCCTTACAGGAGGTTGAATATGGCGATGCTCCTTTGGGCTCAGGAAGCAGCCATTCAACCTGCCATTCGCCAGCTTTTCAAGCTTAATGTCAAAATACATTCTATCATCATTACTGCCATCACAGTCAGTAGTATGTACATCTAAATAAAAAGTTACGTGCAACTGAAAAAAATGCCTTGTCTGGAAGGAAGCGAAGTATTGTTTTTTACCAAGTGCGCATGTATCAAATCCAGCAAAAAATATATATATATATTACTGATATTGCAGGAGGTGTAGAAAAGGCATTTCTTCGGTTGCATGCAACTCGTCATTTAGTACATACCGGCCGTGACGGCAGTGTTGACTATAGTTCCTCAGAGAAACACCAGTAAGTACTGAACGTATTTTGACATTATTACGCTTGTAAAGCTGGTAAATGGCAAGTTGAATCACTGCTTCCTGCCCTTAAAGGAGAATTGCCATATTCAACATCTCCTAGAAAGGCCAGATTCTGGTTCACCCAAAATGATGAAATATGGAGCATTTACCGCTCGGAATCGCACTCTGCCCAGGACTGTGCTGCTCCTCTGTCACATTGTCTTCTACTGCCAGAAAGAAAGAGAGAGAGGAAAGAAATGGTTAACAGCAACAACAACAAAAAAAAATACAACAGGTTTACGACACATTGAGACTTTCTTTCCCTTCTTTGTTACCTACGTCTTACTATTTACTGTTACGGCTTTTCTGTACGGAAACTCCAGGAGATTTTAACAGCTCAACCAGTGCTTTGGGAATCCACACAAGCCTTTCATATGGACGAGGTTTGGCAACATGGCGAGCAGCCACCCGCGTAAGTAACATATAGGACTGAGTAATGACCACATGAATTAAAAAAATTCTCCCAAGAAACACTCGCCCAACATCAACAGCCTTGATGACTGCGGAGGTTTCTGAGACAAAACAACGCCCAAGGTATTAGACAGGCGATATAGACTAACACATACGCTTCGGCAAAATGGTATTGTCACACATCTAAAAACACTGCATTTTAAACAAAGTTTCTGAAAAAATATACAGTACATACTGACTTTTTTTAAAGCACTTCACAGTATATGAATTAGCAAGTGTTTTTGTAACATTCATACTACAGTGATATTAACAATTTATTAGATTCTAAGATATTTATAATTGGATTTCTATGTTGTAGTTTTGAAAGACCGTGTTAATATATGCGTCCAAGGCCAGTTCACAACATGCACCTAAATGTGGCATATTTGTGCGATTCTGAATGCAGGCCTCAGTCAGTCAGTGACTTGTTTGTAACTGAGTGCTTGTCAAAGGAGTGATGGTTTGAACAGCGCTCCGACTAATTCATTAGCTACATGGCAACCAATCCTTCTGACACGATGTGGTATTATTGGCATTGGCCTTGACAAACATGACTTTAGCCTGTTCAAAAGGTAGGAACCTTTTTTTTCGCAGGGGGCCTGCTTTGAACTAGGTGACAGGTAGGGGGGAAAAGAGTTCCTTGCGGCATGTCAAGTACAAGGTACTAAATGGATTTCAGCAGCGGGAAGAGAACAAAAGACTCTCCCACCTGTTCCCTGTAAAATTAGGGTCTCACCGAGAACTTCTGACGTCTCATCGTTCCTCCCCTGCAGTTGAAATGCATTCTCCATTATGCCTTCTCAACCTTTCATTTCCCTTCAGCAGAGAGAAAGGGGAGCCTGACAGGACCTCCCGGCAGGGAGAGAGTGGCAGCGTGACTGCCAATGCCAGAAACCAGCTAGCGACACTTAAAAAAAAAAAAGACACCAAATATCCCATACTTTGCATAATTAAGGCAGGGATCCTAGCCACTTCCTCTAAGGGGGGCTGGAGTCAATGTAGAGAGTGGTGTCAAGCAGATTCTTCTGAAAATGGTAGTCTTCGAAAAAAAATTGCTATCTAGAAACTACAATGGTTCTTCAGCTGTCCCCATAGGAGAACCCTTTGAAGAACCCTTTTGGGTTCCATGAAGAACCCTCCACAGAGGGTTCTACATGGAACCCAAAAGAGTTCTACCTGAAACCAAAAAGGGTTCTACCTGGAACCAAAAAGGGTTCACCTATGGGGACAGCCGAAGAACCCTTTTGGAACCCTTTTTCCAAGAGAGTAAGAAAGAGATAGGAGTAGCGATGTCTCGAACCACCGGACAATATTGAACAAGAGTTGCGTGTAAAGGAATTCTAAAAATCTGTCTTTATGACATGCCGTGTTTAGGAAATGTGTTTGATTCCACAAAAGGAAGAACAAGAGGTCTGCACTCCTACCTGAGTCAGAAACCATTTATCCAATTCCAGTGAATAGAAAAGGCTTTTAATTCAGTTCAGATCAGTTCATTTGTTAAACACATCACTAACATGGAAAGGACGAGGAGTTTTTTTTTAAATGATGTATTCCACCTTTATTTAACCAGGTAGGCCAGCTGAGAACAAGTTCTCATTTACCACTGCGACCTGGCCAAGATAAAGCAAAGCAGTGCGACACAAACAACACAGAGTTACACATGGGATAAACAAATGTACAGTCAATATCGCAATAGAAAAATCTATATACATTGTGTGCAAATGTAGTAAGATTAGGGAGGTAAGGCAATAAATAGGCCATGGTGGCGAAATAATTACAATTGAGCAATTAAACACTAGAGTGATAGATGTGCAGAAGAAGAATGTGCAAATAGAGATACTGGGGTGAAAAGAAACAAAAAAATAAATAACAATATGGGGATGAGGTAGTTGGGTGGGGTATTTACAGATGAGCTGTGTACAGGTACAATGATCGGTAAGCTGCTCTGACAGCTGATGCTTAAAGATAGTGAGGGAGATATAAGACTCCAGCTTCAGTGAATTTTGCTATTCGTTCCAGTCATTGGCAGCAGAGAACTGGAAGGAAAGGCAGCCGAAGAGAAGTTGGCTTTGGGGGTGACCAGTGATTGGGATGATACCTGCTGGAGCGGGTGCTACGGGTGGGTGCTGCTATGGTGACCAGTGGGCTGAGATAAGGAGGGGCTTTACCTAGCAAAGTCTTATAGATGACCTGGAGCCAGTGGGTTTGGCGACGAATATGAAGCGAGGGCCAGCCAACGAGGGCGTACAGGTCGCAGTGGTGGGTAGTACATGAGGCTTTGGTGACAAAACGGATGGCACTGTGATAGACTGCATCCAATTTGCTGAGTAGAGTGTTGGAGGCTATTTTGTAAATGACATCGCCGATCGTCAAGGATCGGTAGGATAGTCCGTTTTACGAGGGTATGTTTGGCAGCATGAGTGAAGGATGCTTTGTTGCGAAATAGGAAGCCAATTCTAGATGTAATATTTGATTGGAGATGCTTAATGTGAGTCTGGAAGGAGAGTTTACAGTTTAACTAGGCACCTAGCTATTTGTAGTATATTGACACAGTGTTAAAGTCCCCTTAGAGTCACCGTACATAGATAACTGTGTCTCTATCTTTCTGTCTCACCAGCCTCGACTCGTCCTGTGGAGACATACATGCCTTAGAGAGTGAGCCTGAGTCCCTGTGAGTCTAATGAGTTTCTCCAGCGCTGTTGAGCACCTTGCATCCAGCATCATTTAAACGGGCCAGGATAGAGGGGGGTTACTAATAAAGCCCTCATGTTTCGTACAGACCTTGGTTGGGTGGAGGGATTGTGTGTGTGTGTGTGTGTGTGTGTGTGTGTGTGTGTGTGTGTGTGTGTGTGTGTGTGTGTGTGTGTGTGTGTGTGTGTGTGTGTGTGTGTGTGTGTGTGTGTGTGTGTGTGCGCGTGCGCGCGTGTGTGCGTGTGAGTGGGGGGGGGGGGGTGGTTCATTTTGATTACTGTCCCTGTTGGCGAGATAAGTGAGTTGAGGCAGAAAATTCCATTTTACAATGCCATCCAAACTTATACATTACAGGAGTGTCAGCCATGAGTCGATGATTTGTCACCACTGTGAACTTATTAAAAGTTTGGGCCAATTAAACAAAACAAGCCATTTACATTCTTGTTGTAAAATTGTTGTCCCATCACTCCATGGGAAGTTGTAATGGGTTTGAAAGGCTGCTACCTACGTGGGCCATTGGTCATAACGATCTAGCCTGTCAGGTACACAATCATTTACCCATGGTAACGCTCTATAAATGTAACGAAAATCCCTCAGCAGCGTACAAAAATACACATTTCACCAGCAATTGCTGCAATTTCCAACGAAAATGTATGATAATACATCTGGCTAATTGAATTGATGTCTGATAACCATCTCAATCAGACAGAATCTATTACGTAGATGAATATATAACAGCATACAAACTGAATATCACTTCAGCAACACAGCTATCAGTTCATTCATTTCACAAGGTACATTGTGTCACTCTGCCAGTAACACACTGCATTTATAATTATGCTGCAATGTTTTCTTGATACAACACATGGGACAAAATCAACACTGTTCCTTGGATTTTTATACGTGTAACAGAAAAAATGTCATCTGACAACAAGTGTTGAAGAGTTAAAGGTCCACCGATTAACACATACGAACTAACAAACATGATGGCCATTTAGGAGAGATTGGCAATCCTATGGCAGGAATCAATCCTTCAAAATGTAATCTACAAATGAATCACCAATCGGTAGAAGAAAAACACCAAGAATAAGACTTATGGACAGACGTCCACAACAACAGCTTCAGTCAATACAGTAAGATGTCTCTTGTGAATAAATGTAGAAACAAATGTGCCAAACAGAACACGTTCTAATGAAGAAGTGAATGGGCGCTACGCAATGCAGTCGGGTTATCAATTGCTCTAATCCATCAAATGAATTCCTGTTGCGTGTGTCTGTCTGTCTGTCTGTCTGTCTGTCTGTCTGTCTGTCTGTCTGTCTGTCTGTCTGTCTGTCTGTCTGTCTGTCTGTCTGTCTGTCTGTCTGTCTGTCTGTCTGTCTGTCTGTGAGAAGAAGGGCTGATAGACACACACACACACACACACAGCCCTGAGTCTGTCTGTTCTTGGATATGCGAGCTGCGACAGTGTGACTCATCTGGTTGGTTACAGAGAGCTCGGACGTTACAGTGCGGAGCACAATGGCTGTGTAATCGGCCCTGACTGACCAGGAAGGAGACTCTCACCACAGGGACTACAACTCAATTTAGCTGGGATCACCAGGTCAAACCTCCTCAATTAGTACTAGGGGGAGAGGAGGGGAGAGGACACACACTGCACATGATGAATAACTTTCTTAATGATCATTATTTGAACAGGTGCTGATTAGTGTCATAAACCATTTGCAATGGAGAAGCTGTGTGTTAATCATATGGCATAACGTTTGTAATCCTTCATGTACTTTATCATGTAAACAAGTTATGAATATGAGTAGTAATTCTGAAGTAGTTTGAAATCAAATAATATCTTATTGGAAATAATAATACTATCAAAGGATAAATAATCACACAAATTTTATGGATATTGGATATTATGATCATGTATAATACATGATATGTATTTTAGACAAACAAATGGATCAGGAAATCAATCACTGACAGCAGATGTGGGGGGGGGGGGGGGGGGACAGACACCATCTCCCTAGCAGTCAGACAAGCCATGACAACAGGAGAGACACATGCCATGAAATAAGAGGAGATATCGGCCAGCTCCCGTGGCACCCAGACAAGCCCAGCACAACTCACTGAGCCCCAGCTTTCCGCATGTCAAGAACACTGACAGCCAAGTTAATGGTATTTCTATGGCTCCATCATCATTTCCTTAATGATAATACTAGCCATAGTTTTGTGTCACACTAGAAAAGTGCTAATGGGTGTTATACCACAGATCATTAATTGTAAAAAGAAATATATAAAAAAAAAAGAGACTAAAATATTGGGGGCTTATAAAGAAAAAACTGTCATTCGAGATGAATAAAGCTTAAAGTAGAGGAGAATAAACAGGAGTAGTGAATCTACTCTGTCTTTCACTTGAATTAATAAAACCTAAATGAGTACAGCTCTTATCTTTTTATTTTATCAATATGAATAGATACTGAATAATTATTTTTCATTCATATTCACAACAACAAAACTCTGAAGCTCTAGTATGGCCTAGTTGCAATCACTTGGTTTTCGTTAAAGGTAAAAAGGTGGATCCTTTGAGTACAGCACATCTGCCTAGTGCCATATTGACCATGTTGGACATCAATAAATGCATTAATATTATTGTACTGGGCACAGATGGAGACATGGTTTAACTATGGTTGAACGCTCAACCTTTGCACCACTTCAAATCACCTCACCTAAATATGACAACGATAAAGCCTGAAATGCAATGACAAATACAAAATGGTGAGGTGAAAAAAGGTGTGTTTATCAAGGCAAACTCAAATGTGTTACCGAGCCAAAGCAGGGTTCTTTTTGACAGTCAGCCTATATGACACAATGTTAGCTGTTGATTTTCATAGCATTTTCTTGACTGTAATAGTCATTTATACTATTTCCATATTATGGATTCATATGAACCCGTATCAAATGGCATACAGTCTGCTTCTATCCGATGCCAAGCCAAATCCCAGAGTTCATCCATGTAATGATGGAACTCATCTCATGGTAAACATCAAATATTTAAGGTGTATATGACACGACAACGATTTCATGATATCCTGCAATACAGTAACTAAATGGTGCAGAAAATATATTTATATATGCAGATGACGGCTACCCTGGAAATATCGTTGTCAGCCAATGAAAACGTTAGTGGAGTGAGACCGACTTCAGAGTGTCATTTGTGCTCGAAGAGAAAATCTCAACTCAGTCTCTCTCTCCCTCTCTCTGCTCAGGAAGTCTGTGAGCAACGTGGCAGGCAGGCAGGCAGTCACCTACTGTATGTGCAGATTCTGGACTAGTCTGTCCGAAGGGTCCTCATCCTATGCCTCCTCACTGTGACTGAACAAGCTGCTGACCCAACACTTCGGGCACATCCCATGAAAACAAAATTACAACGCACCCACTGTAGTTGAGAGACGTAGATAGTCTAGGATTGAGTAAATGTCAGTGATGAGGGTGAAGTGTTTGCATATAAGCGAATGATGTATGGTCTCGTCCTGTGCCATCTATTCCCCTGAGCAATAGCGTCGCCGGCTCCGTCTCTCAGACTTAATTGAAACAGGACTTGTAAAGTTGCCCTTTTCCTCGACGGGACCAAAACATAACCTCTGACTCCCTCCAGCATCCAATTGAGAAAGAGAAGAAAGGTGTACACATTCCACAGACAGAAGGGAAAAGGAGAGGCACCATCAAGGCTTTATTCTGTCCTCGTTCTCTCTCTGTACATGCTCTCTCCATGTTGACCGATACCACATGGCCCTGGCCCTGTCACCGGTTATGATCGGGATTGACCTTCCCTACATGTGCCAATAAAGTGTTCTTTTACTGTCACTGTGAGGCATGGACACTGACCAGTATCTCTAACCCACAACACAATGATACTGTCTCTAACCCACAACACAATGATACTGTCTCTAACCCACAACACAATGATACTGTCTCTAACCCACAACACAATGATACTGTCTCTAACCCACAACACAATGATACTGTCTCTAACCCACAACACAATGATACTGTCTCTAACCCACAACACAATGATACTGTCTCTAACCCACAACACAATGATACTGTCTCTAACCCACAACACAATGATAGTCTCTAACCCACAACACAATGATACTGTCTCTAATCCACAGCACAATGATACTGTCTCTAACCCACAACACAATGATACTGTCTCTAACCCACAACACAATGATACTGTCTCTAATCCACAGCACAATGATACTGTCTCTAATCCACAGCACAATGATACTGTCTCTAATCTACAGCACAATGATACTGTCTCTAACACACAGCACAATGATACCGTCTCTAATCCACAGCACAATGATACTGTCTCTAACACACAGCACAATGATACCGTCTCTAATCCACAGCACAATGATACTGTCTCTAATCTACAGCACAATGATACGGTCTCTAATCTACAGCACAATGATACTGTCTCTAACACACAGCACAATGATACGGTCTCTAATCTACAGCACAATGATACTGTCTCTAATCCACAACACAACTAAACACGGAGCACTGTCTATTACCAACACAACAACACAACAACCCTGACCACAGTGTCTAACCCACAATAACACAACAAATGACACACTTTGTGTTGGATGCATATTTTATGTGGTTGAAAATGAAATACTGTCCATTTTATGTTGCTGAAAAAAATGGCACGTTTAGGCTACAAAACACTAAACGCACATTCCCATTCTCTGCAGATGCTGAAAGAAATCAATCATATTTCTCCACTCCTGTTCACGAGACAAAATTAACAGTAGGTCTATAATTGTACTGCAAGAAACAATTATGCAGGGTTTATATAACAATTATAACAATTATGACAGGCTACATGTGAAGCCTGCAGTTAGTGTCCAGCCTTCTGTTACTATTCCAACTATTCCAACTATAAAGACAGACCCTTGTATCTACTGCAGTAGATTTTGAGAGGGGAAATGCACTCTGACAGACACCACCAAA